>NC_074675.1:30606891-30614391 GCF_029448725.1 Salvelinus fontinalis
TTTTGTCGGCAGCCCGACAGTAAGACATATACAGATGGACAGAAAGAAATAAGACAGACAAATGGGTAGAATAGACTAACTAGACTGGTAAACTGGACCAAATGGGAGACTAACTAGACTGGTAAACTGGACCAAATGGGTAGAATAGACTAACTAGACTGGTAAACTGGTCCAAATGGGGTAGAATAGTCCAACTAGACTGGTAAACTGGACCAAATGGACAGAATAGTCCAACTAGACTGGTAAACTGGTCCAAATGGGGTAGAATAGTCCAACTAGACTGGTAAACTGGTCCAAATTGGGTAGAATAGTCCAACTAGACTGGTAAACTGGTCCAAATTGGGTAGAATAGTCCAACTAGACTGGTAAACTGGACTAAATGGGTAGAATAGTCCAACTAGACTGGTAAACTGGTCCAAATGGGGTAGAATAGTCCAACTAGACTGGTAAACTGGACCAAATGGGTAGAATAGACTAACTAGACTGGTAAACTGGTCCAAATGGGTAGAATAGACTAACTAGACTGGTAAACTGGACCAAATGGGTAGAATAGACTAACTAGACTGGTAAACTGGTCCAAATGGGTAGAATAGACTAACTAGACTGGTAAACTGGTCCAAATGGGGTAGAATAGTCCACCTAGACTGGTAAACTGGACCAAATGGGTAGAATAGTTCAACTAGACTGGTAAACTGGACCAAATGGACAGAATAGTCCAACTAGACTGGTAAACTGGTCCAAATGGGGTAGAATAGTCCAACTAGACTAGTAAACTGGTCCAAATGGGTAGAATAGTCCAACTAGACTGGTAAACTGGTCCAAATGGGGTAGAATAGTCCAACTAGACTGGTAAACTGGTCCAAATGGGGTAGAATAGTCCAACTAGACTGGTAAACTGAACCAAATGGGTAGAATAGTCCAACTAGACTGGTAAACTGAACCAAATGGGTAGAATAGTCCAACTAGACTGGTAAACTGGACCAAATGGACAGAATAGTCCAACTAGACTGTTAAACTGGACCAAATGGGTAGAATAGTCCAACTAGACTGGTAAACTGGACCAAATGGCTAGAATAGTCCAACTAGACTGGTAAACTGAACCAAATGGGTAGAATAGTCCAACTAGACTGGTAAACTGGACCAAATGGGTAGAATAGTCCAACTAGACTGGTAAACTGGACCAAATGGGTAGAATTGTCCAACTAGACTGGTAAACTGGTCCAAATGGGGTAGAATAGACTAACTAGACTGGTAAACTGGACCAAATGGACAGAATAGTCCAACTAGACTGGTAAACTGGACCAAATGGGTAGAATAGTCCAACTAGACTGGTAAACTGGACCAAATGGACAGACTAGTCCAACTAGACTGTTAAACTGGACCAATTGGGTAGAATAGTCCAACTAGACTGGTTAACTGGACCAAATGGGTAGAATAGTCCAACTAGACTGGTAAACTGGACCAAATGGACAGAATAGTCCAACTAGACTGTTAAACTGGACCAAATGGGTAGAATAGTCCAACTAGAATGGTAAACTGGACCAAATGGGTAGAATAGTCCAACTAGACTGGTAAACTGGACCAAATGGGTTGATATAGAACCAGAGACTTGTTAGGTTAACACCACAGGAGGCTGCTGAAGGGAGGACGGCTCATAATAATGGAACGGCTTGGAAACCATGGAAACCGTGTGTTTGATGTATTTTGACACCATTCCATTAATTCCACTCCATCCTTTATCACCAGCCCGTCCTCCCCAGTTTAGGTGTCACCAAACCCCTGTGGTTAACATGTATTTAGACTAAGTAACATTAGACTGACCACCAGGATCTTAGGTTGATTTCCTAGAATAGAGTGTCTGGCAGCACAAGGCTAGATTGATAGAGGACAGATATAGATCATCTGGTAGGGGTGACAGTACATCAGCATACAACTCAGATGTCCAGTATTGCTAATGACTAACATGCTAGTAGAGGTATGTGTTCTGCCGTGGTAGGGTTTCCTGCTCAGTGTGTCAGTAGAGGGTCACAGTGGCACTAGACTGCCAGTAGGGTTGAGTCTCGTAGAATACACTGTCTATCAATGTGAGACTATATTGATAATGGATTGTATAGATTACATAGAACTGTGGGCAGTATATACAATAATACACATCTCAGATTTCCAGGTATTGAGAGTGACGGACATCGTTAGAGGTGTCGCAGTGTGTCAAGGCTGGGTCACAGTGTCACCACAGAGCCAGTAGGGCTGGGTCACAGTGTCACCACAGAGCCAGTAGGGCTGGGTCACAGTGTCACCACAGAGCCAGTAGGGCTGGGTCACAGTGTCACCACAGGGCCAGTAGGGCTGGGTCACAGTGTCACCACATAGCCAGTAGGGCTGGGTCACAGTGTCACCACAGGGCCAGTAGGGCTGGGTCACAGTGTCACCACAGGGCCAGTAGGGCTGGGTCACAGTGTCGCCACAGTGCCAGTAGGGCTGGGTCACAGTGTCACCACAGAGCCAGTAGGGCTGGGTCACAGTGTCACCACAGAGCCAGTAGGGCTGGGTCACAGTGTCACCACAGCGCCAGTAGGGCTGGGTCACAGTGTCACCAGTGTCACCACAGCGCCAGTAGGGCTGGGTCACAGTGTCACCAGTGTCACCACAGTGCCAGTAGGGCTGGGTCACAGTGTCACCACAGAGCCAGTAGGGCTGGGTCACAGTGTCACCACAGAGCCAGTAGGGCTGGGTCACAGTGTCACCACAGTGCCAGTGTCACCACAGTGCCAGTAGGGCTGGGTCACAGTGTCACCACAGTGCCAGTGTCACCACAGAGCCAGTAGGGCTGGGTCACAGTGTCACCACAGTGCCAGTAGGGCTGGGTCACAGTGTCACCACAGTGCCAGTAGGGCTGGGTCTGAATGGGGACTGGGTGTGTTTGGCCGGGTCGTTCTGAGAAACGCTGAGCATCTCTCTATACTTCCCAGGGACACTCAGAATGTGTCAACTGCCCAGGAGAAGCCAGGGGAGGCTAGGAGCTATTTCTGGAAGTGCTAGAAGTAGGGGACGCATGACAGAGACAAGGGGCAGGGTACTGGTTGTGTGGGGACATTAAGACAGAGACAAGGGGCAGGGTAATGGTTGTGGGGGGACATTAAGACAGAGACAAGGGGCAGGGGTAATGGTTGTGGGGGGACATTAAGACAGAGACAAGGGGCAGGGTACTGGTTGTGGGGGGACATTAAGACAGAGACAAGGGACAGGGGTACTGGTTGTGGGGGGACATTAAGACAGAAACAAGGTGCAGGGTACTGGTTATGGGGGACATTAAGACAGAGACAAGGGGCAGGGTACTGGTTGTGGGGGGACATTAAGACAGAGACAAGGGACAGGGTACTGGTTGTGGGAGACATTAAGACAGAGACAAGGGACATGGGGTACTGGTTATGGGGGGACATTAAGACAGAGACAAGGGGCCGGGTACTGGTTGTGGGGGGACATTAAGACAGAGACAAGGGGCAGGGTACTGGTTATGGGGGACATTAAGACAGAGACAAGGGGCAGGGTACTGGTTGTGGGGGGACATTAAGACAGAGACAAGGGACAGGGTACTGGTTGTGGGGGACATTAAGACAGAGACAAGGGGCAGGGTACTGGTTGTGGGGGGACATTAAGACAGAGACAAGGGGCAGGGTACTGGTTATGGGGGGACATTAAGACAGAGACAATGGGCAGGGTACTGGTTATGGGGGGGACATTAAGACAGAGACAAGGGACAGGGTACTGGTTGTGGGGGACATTAAGACAGAGACAAGGGGCAGGGTACTGGTTATGGGGGGACATTAAGACAGAGACAAGGGGCAGGGTACTTGTTATGGGGGGACATTAAGACAGAGACAATGGGCAGGGTACTGGTTATGGGGGGGACATTAAGACAGAGACAAGGGACAGGGGTACTGGTTATGGGGGGACATTAAGACAGAGACAAGGGACAAGGTACTGGTTGTGGGGGACATTAAGACAGAGACAAGGGGCAGGGTACTAGTTATGGGGGGACATTAAGACAGAGACAAGGGGCAGGGTACTTGTTATGGGGGGACATTAAGACAGAGACAAAAGACGTTTGGCCAAAGAGCTAATTAACTCAACCTGAATCTGAACCCAACCCTTGAGTCAGGGACAGTAGGACAGGGGGGTCGTGGGGAGACACCAAGAAGGCAAAACACCAAGTCAACCATTCAGCCTAAACATAAACCGGTAGTTAGCTACACTCAACCTATCCTGAACTCAACCTATCCCGAACTCAACCTATCCTGAACTCAACCTATCCCGAACTCAACCTATCCCGAACTCAACCTATCCCGAACTCAACCTATCCCGAACTCAACCTATCCCGAACTCAACCTATCCCGAACTCAACCTATCCCGAACTCAACCTATCCTGAACTCAACCTATCCTGAACTCAACCTATCCTGAACTCAACCTATACTGAACTCAACCTATACTGAACTCAACCTATCCTGAACTCAACCTATCCTGAACTCAACCTATCCTGAACTCAACCTATCCTGAACTCAATCTATCCTGAACTCAACCTATACTGAACTCAACCAATACTGAACTCAACCTATACTGAACTCAACCTATACTGATCTCAACCTATACTGATCTCAACCTATCCTGAACTCAAACATCAATACAATCAGCCAATCTCTTCTGACAGTTGGTGTCTTCTCTTATGTTGTCATGGGGAGACACCAAGTCAACCAACACAATTAGTTAGCTACCCTCAACCTAAACTCAACTAAAGCATACAGGAGATATAAACTCAGGCTCAACCCCTGCAGTCTCCTGACAGGTGACAGGATCGTATGACTGGAAGCCGCATATAACGTTAGATTATGTCCTCAACCTGTTCAGGAACCAACTGAAGAATTCCCTCAGGATCAAAGGTCAAAGTTGGCTTACAGTAATACTCTGTCAGAGTGAAGAACACAACTTTACTGTCTGTTCAAAAGAAGTGACCTCAGGGTGACCTTAAAGTCTCCAACTGTTTTAAAACATCTCCTTGTGGACTAATGGTAAATCCCTAAAGGCCCCTCCTGGAATGTCCTGGCCAACAGAATCACACAAGATGACACAGCACATACTGTCATTTACACTAAACTGTGATTCTCCCGGGTCATCACACAGACGGTAATAAGCAGAGGATAATCAAGTTCATACTTGACACGGTCTCTCAGAATGACATGACACTAGGCTGGTGGTGGTGAGATGTTCTGGCCTTTCATCGAATTATAACAGAGTGGTGCTAGCAAATTATCCTGGGCCTGTATTCACGAAGCATCTCAGAGTGGTTCTAGTCCAGGATGGAGCAACGAGAGGGTCTCTGGTTCTAGTCCAGGATGGAGCAACGAGAGGGTCTCTGGTTCTAGTCCAGGATGGAGCAACGAGAGGGTCTCTGGTTCTAGTCCAGGATAGAGCAACGAGAGGGTCTCTGGTTCTAGTCCAGGATAGAGCAACGAGAGGGTCTCTGGTTCTAGTCCAGGATGGAGCAACGAGAGGGTCTCTGGTTCTAGTTCAGGATAGAGCAACGAGAGGGTCTCTGGTTCTAGTCCAGGATAGAGCAACGAGAGGGTCTCTGGTTCTAGTCCAGGATGGAGCAACGAGAGGGTCTCTGGTTCTAGTCCAGGATGGAGCAACGAGAGGGTCTCTGGTTCTAGTCCAGGATGGAGCAACGAGAGGGTCTCTGGTTCTAGTCCAGGATGGAGCAACGAGAGGATCTCTGGTTCTAGTCCAGGATGGAGCAACGAGAGGGTCTCTGGTTCTAGTCCAGGATGGAGCAACGAGAGGGTCTCTGGTTCTAGTCCAGGATGGAGCAACGAGAGGGTCTCTGGTTCTAGTCCAGGATAGAGCAACGAGAGGGTCTCTGGTTCTAGTCCAGGATGGAGCAATGAGAGGGTCTCTGGTTCTAGTCCAGGATGGAGCAACGAGAGGGTCCCTAGTTCTAGTCCAGGATGGAGCAACGAGAGGGTCTCTGGTTCTAGTCCAGGATGGAGCAACGAGAGGGTCTCTGGTTCTAGTCCAGGATAGAGCAACGAGAGGGTCTCTGGTTCTAGTCCAGGATGGAGCAACGAGAGGGTCCCTGGTTCTAGTCCAGGATGGAGCAACGAGAGGGTCTCTGGTTCTAGTCCAGGATGGAGCAACGAGAGGGTCTCTGGTTCTAGTCCAGGATGGAGCAATGAGAGGGTCTCTGGTTCTAGTCCAGGATGGAGCAACGAGAGGGTCTCTGGTTCTAGTCCAGGATGGAGCAACGAGAGGGTCTCTGGTTCTAGTCCAGGATAGAGCAACGAGAGGGTCTCTGGTTCTAGTCCAGGATGGAGCAACGAGAGGGTCTCTGGTTCTAGTCCAGGATAGAGCAACGAGAGGGTCTCTGGTTCTAGTCCAGGATGGAGCAACGAGAGGGTCCCTGGTTCTAGTCCAGGATAGAGCAACGAGAGGGTCTCTGGTTCTAGTCCAGGATGGAGCAAATAGAGGGTCTCTGGTTCTAGTCCAGGATGGAGCAAATAGAGGGTCTCTGGTTCTAGTCCAGGATGGAGCAAATAGAGGGTCTCTGGTTCTAGTCCAGGATAGAGCAACGAGAGGGTCTCTGGTTCTTGTCCAGGAAGGACCAACGAGAGGGTCTCTGGTTCTAGTCCAGGATGGAGCAACGAGAGGGTCTCTGGTTCTAGTCCAGGATGGAGCAACGAGAGGGTCTCTGGTTCTAGTCCAGGATGGAGCAACGAGAGGGTCTCTGGTTCTAGTCCAGGATGGAGCAACGAGAGGGTCTCTGGTTCTAGTCCAGGATAGAGCAACGAGAGGGTCTCTGGTTCTAGTCCAGGATGGAGCAACGAGAGGGTCTCTGGTTCTAGTCCAGGATAGAGCAACGAGAGGGTCTCTGGTTCTAGTCCAGGATGGAGCAACGAGAGGGTCTCTGGTTCTAGTCCAGGATAGAGCAACGAGACGGTCCCTGCTTCACCCTCCACGCTGCACCATAGTCAGCTTCACTCCTGCTTCACCCTCCACACTGCACCATAGACAGCTTCACTCCTGCTTCACCCTCCACACTGCACCATAGACAGCTTCACTCTTCCTCAGCCTCTACACTGCACCATAGACAGCTTCACTCCTGCTTCACCCTCCACGCTGCACCATAGACAGCTTCACTCCTCGAAGATTAACCAGGATCACCCCTCTCCATTCTGCTAACATACCTAGGCTAGGCTAACAGCTAATCATAGCTAGGGGTCAGAAAGGGCTAACAGCTAATCATAGCTAGGGGTCAGAAAGGGCTAACAGCTAATCATAGCTAGGGGTCAGAAAGGGCTAACGGCTAATCATAGCTAGGGGTCAGAAAGGGCTAACAGCTAATCATAGATAGAGGTCAGAAAGGGCTAACAGCTAATCATAGCTAGGGGTCAGAAAGGGCTAACAGCTAATCATAGCTAGGGGTCAGAAAGGGCTAACAGCTAATCATA
>NC_074675.1:30619391-30652115 GCF_029448725.1 Salvelinus fontinalis
TCTAAACCGGAGGGGAACCAGTCAATAAAACCCTAGTGGGTCTCTAAACCAGAGTATAGTAGATACATTATCTCTCTTCCGCCCAGTCAATATTATTAGGTTGTTGAACCTCTATGGTCTCCCAGTGTTCATTCAACAAACCATCCTAGTGTGGTTTCATGCCGTATTTGCGTCTATTTGGTCAACAAATACAGATCTGCTATTTCTGTGTTTAGTCTACTGAACCGTGCTACGTTAGACAGAAGGCCCACTGTTGTATGTAAACAACTAAGGCCACAAACCCAGAATGGAGATTCTTATTGAGATCTAACCACAGAAGAATCTTAGAATGTCTCCAATCTTACACTTACAGAACAATCTGCTAACTGAAGGCAATGCTGGTATGTAGTCTATATAGGGTCATGGGTGGGTTTTAGGTTAAATAGCTGCCTGTTCTCAGAAGGGATTTATGTTCAAAACGTACATACAACATATACAAAACATCAACAACAAACAGAGCTCTCACACACAGGATCTGGAATGCTTTCTCACAATTCTTCTCCCTTTACCTTCTAGGAATTCAGAGTTTTTGGAAATGAACTTTTTGAAACTTAAAATCATGAAAATAATGAGTTGTTGGTCAGCTGGACCTTTGCCATCAGTTATCCTGAGGGATCATACAGTAGTCAGGTCACGGTAAGGTCAGCATCAGTTATCCTGAGGGATCATACAGTAGTCAGGTCACGGTAAGGTCAGCATCAGTTATCCTGAGGGATCATACAGTAGTCAGGTCACGGTAAGGTCAGCATCAGTTATCCTGAGGGATCATACAGTAGTCAGGTCACGGTAAGGTCAGCATCGTCTGGTTTTAGTATGAGAGATGCTGATAATAGTCAATGATAAATTGATGCATTTCAAAGTTACATTTCTCCAACCCCATCCCTCTGTTTTATACCAAACAAAGTGGCAGGGCGGCTGCTTTGTTGTTTTCCAATGAAGGAGTGGGCCTTTAACCAGTCAGGTCACAGTCAGGTCATAGTCAGGTCATAGACAGGTTATAGTCAGGTCATAGTCAGGTCATAGTCAGGTCATAGACAGGTTATAGTCAGGTCATAGTCAGGTCATAGTCAGGTCATAGACAGGTTATAGTCAGGTCATAGACAGGTTATAGACAGGTTATAGTCAGGTCATAGTCAGGTCATAGACAGGTTATAGTCAGGTCATAGTCAGGTCATAGTCAGGTCATAGTCAGGTCATAGTCAGGTCATAGACAGGTTATAGTCAGGTCATAGACAGGTTATAGACAGGTTATAGTCAGGTCATAGTCAGGTCATAGACAGGTTATAGTCAGGTCATAGACAGGTTATAGTCAGGTCACAGTCAGGTCACAGTCAGGTCATAGACAGGTCATAGACAGGTCATAGTCAGGTTATAGTCAGGTCACAGTCAGGTCATAGTCAGGTCATAGACAGGTTATAGTCAGGTCATAGACAGGTTATAGTCAGGTCACAGTCAGGTCCTAGTCAGGTCATAGACAGGTTATAGACAGGTTATAGTCAGGTCCTAGTCAGGTCATAGACAGGTTATAGTCAGGTCATAGGCAGGTTATAGTCAGGTCACAGTCAGGTCATAGTCAGGTCATAGACAGGTTATAGTCAGGTCATAGTCAGGTCACAGTCAGGTTATAGTCAGGTCATAGACAGGTTATAGTCAGGTCACAGTCAGGTCATAGTCAGGTCATAGTCAGGTTATAGTCAGGTCATAGTCAGGTTATAGTCAGGTCATAGACAGGTTATAGTCAGGTCATAGTCAGGTCATAGTCAGGTTATAGTCAGGTTATAGTCAGGTCATAGACAGGTTATAGACAGGTTATAGTCAGGTCATAGTCAGGTCATAGACAGGTTATAGTCAGGTCATAGACAGGTTATAGTCAGGTCACAGTCAGGTCACAGTCAGGTCATAGACAGGTTATAGTCAGGTCATAGTCAGGTTATAGTCAGGTCACAGTCAGGTCATAGTCAGGTCATAGACAGGTTATAGTCAGGTCATAGACAGGTTATAGTCAGGTCACAGTCAGGTCATAGTCAGGTCATAGACAGGTTATAGTCAGGTCATAGACAGGTTATAGTCAGGTCACAGTCAGGTTATAGTCAGGTCATAGTCAGGTTATAGTCAGGTCATAGACAGGTTATAGTCAGGTCATAGTCAGGTCATAGTCAGGTTATAGTCAGGTCATAGACAGGTTATAGTCAGGTCATAGACAGATTATAGTCAGGTCATAGACAGGTTATATTCAGGTTATAGTCAGGTCATAGACAGGTTATAGTCAGGTCACTGATAATTGTAGATGATAATCTGTGTGTTCAAGCCACCTGTTGGAACAGTCACAGGGCTGCCAAACAGACAATGGCACCCTATGCCCTGCATAGTGCACTACTTTTGACCAGGGCCCACAGTGCACTATGTAAGGAATAGCACGCTATCTGGGACGTAGGGAGACTAACTTTGTTTGAGTAGCCCTGTCAGCCCGAGGGAACATCCGGATGTCAGCTATGATCAAACAGCGCTAGCCGCAGGGTCACGGTAGAGGGGCGCCAACCTCGTCCTCGCCTCCGCAATCCTCAAACTGATTATTACCTGGGGAAAAAAATACGAACTTCACTAAAGTACACATTTGAAGGTAATTTTTGTTTGTTTGTTCCTCTTTTCAATACATAAACACACAGAAGCTCATCCTGAGCCCCTAAGTTATGCAGAAACTAAAAGATACTAGTTTCTTTCATACTCAGCAAAAAAAGGGAAACCAACCCGTCAGCTATAATTATCAGCACTGAGACAGAGACAGAAAAGAGTCCCCACAACACAGCGGATTATAATATCAGAGCCTGGAGGTGGAACGTTCCAGTAGTTCTGGAAGGCAGAAGGCAGAGAGGGAACGGGGAGGGCTTCCAGTTGACAGTAAGAACGGGGAGGGCTTCCAGTTGACAGTAAGAACGGGGAGGGCTTCCAGTTGACAGTAAGAACGGGGAGGGCTTCCAGTTGACAGTCAGAACGGGGAGGGCTTCCAGTTGACAGTCAGAACGGGGAGGGCTTCCAGTTGACAGTAAGAACGGGGAGGGCTTCCAGTTGACAGTAAGAACGGGGAGGGCTTCCAGTTGACAGTAAGAACGGGGAGGGCTTCCAGTTGACAGTAAGAACGGGGAGGGCTTCCAGTTGACAGTAAGAACGGGGAGGGCTTCCAGTTGACAGTAAGAACGGGGAGGGCTTCCAGTTGACAGTAAGAACGGGGAGGGCTTCCAGTTGACAGTAAGAACGGGGAGGGCTTCCAGTTGACAGTAAGAACGGGGAGGGCTTCCAGTTGACAGTAAGAACGAGGAGGGCTTCCAGTTGACAGTAAGGACGGGAAGGGCTTCCAGTTGACAGTAAGAACGGGGAGGGCTTCCAGTTGACAGTAAGAACGAGGAGGGCTTCCAGTTGACAGTAAGGACGGGAAGGGCTTCCAGTTGACAGTAAGAACGGGAAGGGCTTCCAGTTGACAGTAAGAACGGGGAGGGCTTCCAGTTGACAGTAAGAACGAGGAGGGCTTCCAGTTGACAGTAAGAACGGGGAGGGCTTCCAGTTGACAGTAAGAACGGGAAGGGCTTCCAGTTGACAGTAAGAACGGGAAGGGCTTCCAGTTGACAGTAAGGACGGGAAGGGCTTCCAGTTGACAGTAAGAACGGGGAGGGCTTCCAGTTGACAGTAAGAACGAGGAGGGCTTCTAGTTGACAGTAAGAACGGGGAGGGCTTCCAGTTGACAGTAAGAACGGGGAGGGCTTCCAGTTGACAGTAAGAACGGGGAGGGCTTCCAGTTGACAGTAAGAACGAGGAGGGCTTCCAGTTGACAGTCAGAACGGGGAGGGCTTCCGGTTGACAGTAAGAACGGGGAGGGCTTCCTGTTGACAGTAAGAACGGGGAGGGCTTCCAGTTGACAGTAAGAACGAGGAGGGCTTCCAGTTGACAGTAAGAACGAGGAGGGCTTCCAGTTGACAGTAAGAACGGGGAGGGCTTCCAGTTGACAGTAAGAACGGGGAGGGCTTCCAGTTGACAGTAAGAACGAGGAGGGCTTCCAGTTGACAGTCAGAACGGGGAGGGCTTCCGGTTGACAGTAAGAACGGGGAGGGCTTCCACTTGACAGTAAGAACGGGGAGGGCTTCCAGTTGACAGTAAGAACGGGGAGGGCTTCCAGTTGACAGTAAGATTGGGGAGGGCTTCCAGTTGACAGTAAGAACGGTTGAGGGCTTCCAGTTGACAGTAAGAACGGGGAGGGCTTCCAGTTGACAGTAAGAACGGGGAGGGCTTCCAGTTGACAGTAAGAACGGGGAGGGCTTCCAGTTGACAGTAAGAACGGGGAGGGCTTCCAGTTGACAGTAAGAACGGGGAGGGCTTCCAGTTGACAGTAAGAACGGGGAGGGCTTCCAGTTGACAGTAAGAACGGGGAGGGCTTCCAGTTGACAGTCAGAACGGGGAGGGCTTCCAGTTGACAGTAAGAACGGTTGAGGGCTTCCAGTTGACAGTAAGAACGGGGAGGGCTTCCAGTTGACAGTAAGAACGGGGAGGGCTTCCAGTTGACAGTAAGAACGGGGAGGGCTTCCAGTTGACAGTAAGAACGGGGAGGGCTTCCAGTTGACAGTAAGAACGGGGAGGGCTTCCAGTTGACAGTAAGAACGGGGAGGGCTTCCAGTTGACAGTAAGAACGGGGAGGGCTTCCAGTTGACAGTAAGAACGGGGAGGGCTTCCAGTTGACAGTAAGGACGGGGAGGGCTTCCAGTTGACAGTAAGAACGGGGAGGGCTTCCAGTTGACAGTAAGAACGGGGAGGGCTTCCAGTTGACAGTAAGAACGGGAGGGCTTCCAGTTGACAGCAAGAACGGGAGGGCTTCCAGTTGACAGTAAGAACGGGGAGGGCTTCCAGTTGACAGTAAGGCTTTTCAATAATCAGAGGCCACAACCAGCCCAGGTATGTTAAACAACCGTCTGTTTGCACAGGTCTAAAAGCTGTGCTGCAAAGTTCAGCTTCAACAGAGAGCCTCACTTCATCCTGCTTTGAAAAACACCAAGATTAAGCTTTTGAGGGAAGAAAAATGATACTCCTTCCTCTTTTTCTGAGAAAAGGCAAAGCGCAAGACTTTCCAGGGATCCAGTCAATTTGTCTAGTTGTCAAGCCTCATATCCTCGGTGACGGACTGAAAGACTGGGGCTTCTTACAGCTTTATGGGTCTTTGTAGTTCAAATCCCATTTTATTGCTCACATTCACGTGTGTCGCGAAATGCTTGTTGTAACAGTTATAAAAGATAAGCTGACTGAAAAAATACTTCTCCTGTTTTTTTTGTGTGGAGACAGTAGCATCCCTACTACTGTATTGACCAATCACACGCCAGGGTCATGTTCAGTGGGGCATAACGTAGCAAAACAGCACGCACATGGGCATTCCTATTGGACTAGTCCAGATAAAACCTCCCCAGTTTCAAAATGTTCCCCTGTTTTGTGCCTACTGAACACGACCCTGTTTTGTCACGGCCAGGCGCCAGCCTCAATCGTTTGACATAGAGAGGTCAAAGGTCGGGTGCTAGGCTGTGCTGGTCTCCCATTCACACACACGCACGCACGCACGCACGCACACACACTCACACACACACACACACACACACACACACACACACACACACACACACACACACACACACACACACACACACACACACACACACACACACACACACACACACACACACACACACACACCATAAAGAGCCTTTATATGCCAGCCAGCCGTAGCCAAGGCGACTGGGACCAACCAGGGAGATGAGGGGTTGACTGGGTGCCACTACAGCTGTACGTTGTGTGTGTGTGTGTGTGTGCGTGTGCGTGTGCGTGTGTGTGTGTGTGTGTGTGTGTGTGTGTGTGTGTGTGTGTGTGTGTGTGTGTGTGTGTGTGTGTGTATGTGGTTGTGATGGTGGACACGTGGTATAGTGTGGTGCTGTCTCTCTGTTTACTCCCTGTGTATGGCTACGTCCCAGTTTTCCACCCTTGCACACACCCATCATAGATTTAAAGGGACAGGGTTGGTATAAGCATTGGCAGGAGGGAGTTTCCATCGTTAATAAATCCATGCAAGAAAGTGTACAAGTTCACACTTCAGGAGAACGGGAATGTAGCCCATGTCTCCTCATCCTGGTCCTAAGACCTCACAGCCAGGGAGGTTCTTCGTGTCTCCTCATCCTGGTACTAAGACCTCATAGCCAGGGAGGTTCTTTGTGTCTCCTCATCCTGGTACTAAGACCTCACAGCCAGGGAGGTTCTTCGTGTCTCCTCATCCTGGTACTAAGACCTCACAGCCAGGGAGGTTCTTCGTGTCTCCTCATCCTGGTACTAAGACCTCACAGCCAGGGAGGTTCTTCGTGTCTCCTCATCCTGGTACTAAGACCTCACAGCCAGGGAGGTTCTTCGTGTCTCCTCATCCTGGTACTAAGACCTCACAGCCAGGGAGGTTCTTCGTGTCTCCTCATCCTGGTCCTAAGACCTCACAGCCAGGGAGGTTCTTCGTGTCTCCTCATCCTGGTACTAAGACCTCACAGCCAGGGAGGTTCTTCGTGTCTCCTCATCCTGGTACTAAGACCTCAAAGTCAGGGAGGTGCTATAACCAAGTCTGTTCCTAGGAAGGAGATGAGCTGAACCCCAAGTCTGTTCCTAGAGATGAGCTGAACCCCAAGTCTGTTCCTAGAGATGAGCTGAACCCCAAGTCTGTTCCTAGAGATGAGCTGAACCCCAAGTCTGTTCCTAGAGATGAGCTGAACCCCAAGTCTGTTCCTAGAGAGGAGATGAGCTGAACCCCAAGTCTGTTCCTAGAGAGGAGATGAACCCCAAGTCTGTTCCTAGAGATGAGCTGAGCCCCAAGTCTGTTCCTAGAGAGGAGCTGAACCCCAAGTCTGTTCCTAGAGATGAGCTGAACCAAGTCCGTTCCTAGAGAGGAGATGAACCCCAAGTCTGTTCCTAGAGAGGAGCTGAACCCCAAGTCTGTTCCTAGAGATGAGCTGAACCAAGTCCGTTCCTAGAGAGGAGATGAACCCCAAGTCTGTTCCTATAGAGGAGATGAGCTGAACCCCAAGTCTGTTCCTAGAGATGAGCTGAACCCCAAGTCTGTTCCTAGAGAGGAGATGAACCCCAAGTCTGTTCCTAGAGATGAGCTGAACCCCAAGTCTGTTCCTAGAGATGAGCTGAACCCCAAGTCTGTTCCTAGAGAGGAGCTGAACCCCAAGTCTGTTCCTAGAGATGAGCTGAACCCCAAGTCTGTTCCTAGAGATGAGATGAACCCCAAGTCTGTTCCTAGAGATGAGATGAACCCCAAGTCTGTTCCTAGAGATGAGCTGAACCCCAAGTCTGTTCCCAGGGAGGAGATGAGCTGAACCCCAAGTCTGTTCCTAGAGAGGAGCTGAACCCCAAGTCTGTTCCTAGAGATGAGCTGAACCCCAAGTCTGTTTCTAGAGATGAGCTGAACCCCAAGTCTGTTCCTAGAGATGAGCTGAACCCCAAGTCTGTTCCTAGAGATGAGCTGAACCCCAAGTCTGTTCCTAGAGATGAGATGAGCTGAACCCCAAGTCTGTTCCTAGAGATGAGCTGAACCCCAAGTCTGTTCCTAGAGATGAGCTGAACCCCAAGTCTGTTTCTAGAGATGAGCTGAACCCCAAGTCTGTTCCTAGAGATGAGCTGAACCCCAAGTCTGTTCCTAGAGATGAGCTGAACCCCAAGTCTGTTCCTAGAGATGAGCTGAACCCCAAGTCTGTTCCTAGAGATGAGCTGAACCCCAAGTCTGTTCCTAGAGAGGAGAGGAGCTGAACCCCAAGTCTGTTCATAGAGATGAGCTGAACCCCAAGTCTGTTCCTAGAGATGAGCTGAACCCCAAGTCTGTTCCTAGAGATGAGATGAACCCCAAGTCTGTTCCTAGAGATGAGATGAGCTGAACCCCAAGTCTGTTCCTAGGAAGGAGCTGAATCCCAAGTCTGTTCCTAGAGATGAGCTGAACCCCAAGTCTGTTCCTAGGGAGGAGATGAACCCCAAGTCTGTTCCTAGAGATGAGCTGAACCCCAAGTCTGTTCCTAGGGAGGAGATGAACCCCAAGTCTGTTCCTAGGAAGGAGATGAGCTGAACCCCAAGTCTGTTCCTAGGAAGGAGATGAGCTGAACCCCAAGTCTGTTCCTAGGGAGGAGATGAGCTGAACCCCAAGTCTGTTCCTAGAGAGGAGTTAGTTGTTTCTTTGTAAAGGTTCTGTACACAACATACTCCCACAGCACTCTAAAGGTGAATGTATCTGTCAGTTACTTGGCATGACATTAACACTGTCCATAAATGTGTCAGTACAGTTGCCTTTGAGAGGGAGGCGCACACACACACACACACACACGCGCGCACACGCACACGCACACACGCACACACACTATAGCTTTGATGTGGGGACTTTGGCACAACAAAGTTGCTACACTTCCCTGTTCAACGGGTGGGGAACCTCCTTCCCTTGTCATGCAAACCAAGCACCTCTACATTACCGGTAGTTGAGTCTTTCTTTGCACAAATGTTTTGTTTCTGCGTCGTGACAAATGAGCAGTGTGTGAAAATGTGTGTGACCGTGTGTGTGACAGTGTGTGTGGCAGTGTGTGTGACAGTGTGTGTGGCAGTGTGTGTGACAGTGTGTGTGTGTGTGTGTGTGTGGCAGTGTGTGTGGCAGTGTGTGTGACAGTGTGTGTGACAGTGTGTGTGTGACAGTGTGTGTGTGACAGTGTGTGTGACCGTGTGTGTGACAGTGTGTGTGACAGTGTGTGTGTGTGTGTGTGATAGTGTGTGTGACAGTGTGTGTGTGACAGTGTGTGTGTGACAGTGTGTGTGTGACAGTGTGTGTGACGGTGTGTGTGAGGAGCCTGCAGGTCGACAGGAAGATAACTTAACTTCATAACTTCTCTCTCTCGCACACACACACACACACACACACACACACACACACACACACACACACACACACACACACACACACACACACACACACACACACACACACACACACACACACACACACACACACACACACACACACATACACACACACACCATACATGTCCAGGGAAAATGCAGCATTGTGTTTGGGAGAGAAACCCACAATTACTATGGCCTTTTAAGAAGCTTCAACTACCATGTAAATGTATTGCTCCCAAAGTCAATGCAGAATACTATAAATTACTGGCGCCATTGATACACATTTTCATGAAAATTATATTTGTGCAAAACAAAATCAAGGATATTTAATATTTTCAAAGAGGCCAAATGTAATCCTGTGAATGATCTGTCTGCTCTTCTGGACATCTGCTGAATCTAAAGCCACAGGTGTACCTGCATCCTGTGTGGTGATCTGTGAGGACAATTTACAGCAAATGCTACAACCCAACGGCACAAGATAACAGTTGTGGGTCGTGAGAAGATATATATCATAACTTAAAGATGAGACATCAACCTGATTTAGATCATAATAGGTGTCCCATTGTCCCCCTCAGATATTACATATGTCTTCCATAGCTACTGCAGTCACAGACCTCTCAGTCAGGCATTCCTGACTTGTTCAATGACTGTTTGAAGCAATTACCTTTTCAAAGCTACTCCAACCGCAGGGAAAAATGCCTAATTGACTATAATTGCTTAAAATGTTGCAACAACAGAGAACATGTACACGTGCAGGTAATTTTCCCCATGCGTTTAAAATATTGGCACCCCATGGGGGGAACATAAAGCTCAGTGCGTTTTGTCTTTGGACTCTCTTCTGCCCCCAGCTGGCGAGAAGAGTCACTGCAGTCGTTTTAAATAAATATGCCATGTAGCAGACGCTTTTAACCAAAGCAAGTTAGTATTTTGTTAATAGACAGAGTAATAACTAAGACATGCAATCATGGTGAGTAATACAGATCCAAGCAGCTGACTGAGGATATCTTCAACTTTAACTAAAATTCCTCCGTTACATCCTCATCCTCTCTTGCAATACAACTAACCAAGAGGAAGTGACACGTCCATCACTGCAACATGATCACTGCAGCAATACATCCTCCTTACACCCACAAGGGAAAGTGAAGTTGATCATTTTCTTACATCCGTCGGTGTCAACATTTCAAACTGCTTATTGGCGATTCTAACTTGTTTCCCAGTTTCTCCAAGATGTTGAACAATTTGTTGCATAAGCTTAACGTTCATCACTTCCCTTTCCATCACTTAAATTTAGCCCCCTAATTTCCTGGTATAGCTTGTGTTTTGTAACATACAGTCATCATGTTAGCTACCTATCTCCTTCCACCCAGTCCATACAGAAAACAGCCTTTGTTAACCAATACTGGAAGAGAGTGCAGGGCAAATCAGTTGCCCACAGTAGACAGGAAACAACATGCTGTTGCCCAAAGTAGACAGGAAACAACATGCTGTTGCCCACAGTAGACAGGAAACAACATGCTGTTGCCCAAAGTAGACAGGAAACAACATGCTGTTGCCCACAGTAGACAGGAAACAACATGCTGTTGCCCAAAGTAGACAGGAAACAACATGCTGTTGCCTAAAGTAGACAGGAAACAACATGCTGTTGCCCACAGTAGACAGGAAACAACATGCTGTTGCCCAAAGTAGACAGGAAACAACATGCTGTTGCCCAAAGTAGACAGGAAACAACATGCTGTTACCCAAAGTAGACAGGAAACAACATGCTGTTGCCCACAGTAGACAGGAAACAACATGCTGTTGCCCACAGTAGACAGGAAACAACATGCTGTTGCCCACAGTAGACAGGAAACAACATGCTGTTGCCCACAGTAGACAGGAAACAACATGCTGTTGCCCACAGTAGACATGAAACAACATGCCGTTGCCCACAGTAGACATGAAACAACATGCTGTTGCCCACAGTAGACAGGAAACAACATGCTGTTGCCTAAAGTAGACAGGAAACAACATGCTGTTGCCCAAAGTAGACAGGAAACAACATGCTGTTGCCCACAGTAGACAGGAAACAACATGCTGTTGCCCACAGTAGACAGGAAACAACATGCTGTTACCCACAGTAGACAGGAAACAACATGCTGTTGCCCACAGTAGACACGAAACAACATGCTGTTGCCCACAGTAGACAGGAAACAACATGCTGTTGCCCAAAGTAGACAGGAAACAACATGCTGTTGCCCACAGTAGACAGGAAACAACATGCTGTTGCCCAAAGTAGACAGGAAACAACATGCTGTTGCCCACAGTAGACAGGAAACAACATGCTGTTGCCCAAAGTAGACAGGAAACAACATGCTGTTGCCCACAGTAGACAGGAAACAACATGCTGTTGCCCACAGTAGACAGGAAACAACATGCTGTTGCCCACAGTAGACAGGAAACAACATGCTGTTGCCCAAAGTAGACAGGAAACAACATGCTGTTGCCCAAAGTAGACAGGAAACAACATGCTGTTGCCCAAAGTAGACAGGAAACAACATGCTGTTGCCCACAGTAGACAGGAAACAACATGCTGTTGCCCAAAGTAGACAGGAAACAACATGCTGTTGCCCACAGTAGACAGGAAACAACATGCTGTTGCCCAAAGTAGACAGGAAACAACATGCTGTTGCCCACAGTAGACAGGAAACAACATGCTGTTGCCCAAAGTAGACAGGAAACAACATACTGTTACCCAAAGTAGACAGGAAACAACAAACAACAGACCACTGGGGGGGTCCTATACCATGTCTAAAACAGGCGACTGGAGGGGTCCTATACCAAGTCTAAAACAGACCACTGGGGGGGTCCTATACCAAGTCTAAAACAGACCACTGGGGGGGTACTATACCAAGTCTAAAAACAGACCACTGGGGGGGGGTCCTATACCAAGTCTAAAAACAGACCACTGGGGGGGTCCTATACCAAGTCTAAAACAGACCACTGGGGGGGGTCCTATACCAAGTCTAAAACAGACCACTGGGGGGGTCCTATACCAAGTCTAAAACAGACCACTGGGGGGGTCCTATACCAAGTCTAAAACAGACCACTGGGGGGTCCTATACCATGTCTAAAACAGACCACTGGGGGGGTCCTATACCAAGTCTAAAACAGACCACTGGGGGGTCCTATACCATGTCTAAAACAGACCACTGGGGGGGTCCTATACCAAGTCTAAAACAGACCACTGGGGTCCTATACCAAGTCTAAAAACAGATATCCCATGTATTGTCACTTTCCACATCTTCATCATGTGGCAGGATTAAGGGGGTGCTGGAGGCTTCATAGCCCTCACAAGGTGCATAGTGAGAGAAAGACCACAGAACGAACACGTGTGTCACGCATGATAAGAAAGAGAGAACAGGGTGTGAAGGAGGGAGGGAGGGAGGGAGGGAGGGAGGGCATGTGTGAAAGAAAAATAAATGAGGTGGTTACTGTGTTTTATAATGTTTTCAGAGTGTTGCTAACCTCTGTGTGCAGTGAAAATACAACATGTACAAAACCCCACGTCACCATGGGAACATCCCAAATAGCATTGAACTACGTTTGACCAGAGCCTTATGGGTCCACATGAGGAATATTCACTACATACGGAAGAGGATGACGTTTGGGACGCAGAAGCCAATAACCACCAAGCAGCCCTGACGTATTGACTGACATGAGAGGCCCTCAAGCACATTCTAAAAGACAAAGAGTCATTGAGAAACAGAGGGGTTAGTGAAGGTTTAAACAGGGAGTACATAGGTATTGGGAAAAGGAGGGGGAAACGGGTACAAATAACCAGTGACAGTTCATTTACTTAATGCTTTCTGAGTTTTAGTTGAAATGAGTTTTTCATGTCCTCGCAGAATAGGAAAATCATGTGCTGTTTGAGTCACCAGAGCTCAGCGCTCAATGCAGCAGCCTTGCCTAGGTCCTCAACTGCGGTGCTCTTTGTTATTGTACTCTACACAAGAGGAGCAAAGTGAAAACAATGGGCATTTAACCTTTGCATCACAAAGGGAAATGTACTATGGATTAAAGGAAAAGTCCACCCAAAAACTATCTTCTGGTATTTGTTTCATTAGTCCATATAGTCCCACATTTTTTTTGCATGTCAGCAATTAAGTTTTCAAGATATATACATGTCAAAATACAGAAATACAGCCGGTATGATGCACTTTGCATATTTTAAGCACGTTTAGCCAGTAACCAAAAGGTTGCTGGTTCAAATCCCTAATCTGGCAAGGTGGAAAAATCTGCCATTCTGCCCTTGAGCAAGGCAGTTAACACCCAACAACTGTTCCCCGGACGCCGATGAAGTCGACAAAGGCTGCCCCGTGCGCCTCTTTGGTTCAGAGGGTTAAATACGGAAGACACATCTTGGTTGAATGCACTCAGTTGTGCAACTGACTAGGTCTCCCCTTCCCATATACTGAACACATCACTTCCTTTTTTAAATAATATGTTTAAAAAGATCCCTGGCCCAAATCTGTGTTGATTTTATAATAACACCAGTGAACATTTTCTCTGTCCCAATTCAATTCAATTTTGGTCCAGCAAAAAGATTAACGATAGTTTTATATACCGGCTTCGTTCCTGGGTACATGCAGTAGTTTATATCTACTGTACATTTCACAGTTTCTATACCAGCTGGCTTTCTGGGTACATGTAGTAGTATATCTATATTTCTATACCAGCTGGCTTTCTGGGTACATGTAGTAGTATATCTATATTTCTATACCAGCTTGCTTTCTGGGTACATGTATGTAGTATATCTATATTTCTATACCAGCTTGCTTTCTGGGTACATGTAGTAGTATATCTATATTTCTATACCAGCTTGCTTTCTGGGTACATGTATGTAGTATATCTACTGTATGTAGTATATCTGACGACACAACAGTGGTAGGCCAGATCACCGACAACGATGAGACGGCCTATAGGGAGGTCAGAGAACTGGCAGTGTGGTGCCAGGACAACAACCTCTCCCTCAATGTGAACAAGACTAAGGAGATGATTGTGGACTACAGGAAAAGGAGGGCCGAACAGGCCCCATTAACATCGACGGGTCTGTAGTGGAGCAGGTTGAGAGCTTCAAGTTCCTTGGTGTCCACATCACCAACAAACTATCATGGTCCAAACATACCAAGACAGTCGTGAAGAGGGCACGACAAAACCTTTTCCCCCTCAGGAGACTGAAAAGATTTGGCATGGGTCCCCAGATCCTCAAAAGGTTCTACAGCTGCACCATCGAGAGCATCCTGCCCGGTTGCATCACCACCTGGTATGGCAACTGCTCGGCATCTGACCGTAAGGCACTACAGAGGGTAGTGCGAACGGGCCAGTACATCACTGGGGCCAAGCTTCCTGCCATCCAGGACCTATATAATAGGCGGTGTCAGAGGAAAGCCCATAAAATTGTCAGAGACTCCAGTCACCCAAGTTATAGACTGTTTTCTCTGCTACCACATGGCAAGCGGTACCGGAGTCTAGGACCTAAAGGCTCCTCAACAGCCTCTACCCCCAAGCCATTAGACTGCTGAACAATTCATAAGAATCGCCACTGGACAATTTACATTGTTTGTTACCTATGCATAGTCACTTCGCCCCCACCTACATGTACATATTATCTCAACTAGCCTGTACCCTTGCACACTGACTCGGTACCACCTGTATATTGCCTCGTTATTGTTGGTTAACGGTTTGTAAGTAAGCATTTCACGGTAAAGTCTACACTTGTTGTATTCGATGCATGTGGCAAAAAAAGTTTGATTTGATATTTCTATACCAGCTTGCTTCCTGGGCACATGTAGTCACATGTAGTCGGCAGGGTAGCCTAGTGGTTAGAGAGCCTAGTGGTTAGAGAGCCTAGTGGTTAGAGAGCCTAGTGGTTAGAGAGCCTAGTGGTTAGAGAGCCTAGTGGTTAGAGAGCCTAGTGGTTAGAGAGCCTAGTGGTTAGAGAGCCTAGTGGTTAGAGAGCCTAGTGGTTAGAGCGTTGGACTAGTAACAGCATGGTTGCAAGTTCGAATCCCCGAGCTCACAGTTCAAATCTGTCATTCTGCCCCTGAACAAGGCAGTTAACCCACTGTTCCTAGGCTGCCATTGAAAATAAGAATTTGTTCTTAACTGACTTGCCTAGTTAAATAAAGGACAAACAAACAAATATCTACACTGAGTGGACAAAACATTAGGAACACCTGCTCCTTTCGTGATGTAGACTGACCAGGTAAATCCAGGTAAAAGCTATGACGGATTTAAGCCCGGAAACATTTGAGACATGGATTGTGTATGTGTGTCATTCAGAGGATGAATGGGCAAGACAATAAATGTAAGTGCCTTTGAACGGGGTATGGCAGTAGTTCTCAGGCCCTTCGTGTCAGGAACTGCAACACTGCTGAGTTTTTCGCTCAACAGTTTCCGGTGGTTATCAAGAATGTAACACCACCCAAAGGACATCCAGCCAACTTGACAACTGCGCATTGGAGTCAACATGGGCCAGCATCCCTGTCGAAGGCTTTTGACACCTTGTAGAGTTCGTGCCCCGACGAATTGAGGTTATTCTAAGGGCAAAGAGTGCAACTCTATATTAGGAAGGTGTTCTTAATGTTTTGTAGACTCGGTGTCTATTTGACACATTTCTTATCACTGCATTTTCTTCTGCAGAAGCCTTCTGGTTCCCTTTGTTCCCTTGGTCTATTTGAGTGAGTGTGTTATCCTGTGAACAGTTTAGGGCTGCACTACAGGCCCTGGTCAAAAGTAGTGCACTACATAGGGAATAGGGCTCTGGTCTAAAGTAGTGCGCTATATAGGGAATAGGGCTCTGGTCTAAAGTAGTGCACTATATAGGGAATAGGGCTGTGGTCTAAAGTAGGGCACTATATAGGCAATAGGTTGCCATTTAGGACGTAACGCGGTGACAGACATAAGACAAAAACACCAGTCGACCCCTGATCAGAATCGCTCCACAGAGGTAATCAATCTAAACTACATGACAACACTAACACACTCTATAAAATAGTCTGTTAAATAAATGAATACGGTAATTGGTGGAAGTTTATTGAAAATTACAGCAGGAAAATATGTTAATTGTTTATTTCCCAAAGTCTATTGAGACTTGAGAAACCAGAAAAGACTTTGAATGTACAGTATAGAGATGGGGTGGACAGGACGCTAGTCATCCCTATTGATGGACAATGCTGCTTTTTCAAACATTATCTGACCTGGTTGCTTGACAGAACACATCTGATATGCAAGGAATCCACACTACACTAATCCTACCATACACTACACAAATCCCACACTACACGAATCCTACACTACACTAATCCTACACTACACTAATCCTACCATACACTAGCCATACACTACACTAACCATTCACTACACTAAACCCACACTACACTAATCCTACCATACACTAACCATACACTACACAAATCCCACACTACACGAATCCTACACTACACTAATCCTACACTACACTAATCCTACCATACACTAGCCATACACTACACTAACCATACACTACACTAAACCCACACTACACTAATCCTACCATACACTAGCCATACACTACACTAAACCCACACTACACTAAACCCACACTACACTAATCCTACCAGACACTAACCATACACTACACTAATCCTACCATACACTAACCATACACTACACTAATCCTACCATACACTAACCATACACTACACCAAACCCACACTACACTAATCCTACCATACACTAACCATACACTACACCAAACCCACACTACACTAACCATACACTACACTAAACCCACACTACACTAACCATACACTACACTAAACCCACACTACACTAAATCCACACTAGACTAAACCCACACTACACTAACCATACACTACACTAACCATACACTACACTAAATCCACACTACACTAAATCCACACTACACTAATCCTACCAGACACTAACCATACACTACACCAAACCCACACTACACTAACCATACACTACACTAAACCCACACTACACTAAATCCACACTACACTAAATCCACACTACACTAATCCTACCAGACACTAACCATACACTACACAATTTCTTACTTACAGTGACGGCCTACCCCCGCCAAACCCTAACCCGGACGACGCTGGGCCAATGATGCACCACCCTATGGGACTCCCAATCATCAATCAATCAAATCAAAATCAAATCAAATGTATTTATAAAGCCCTTTTTACATCAGTCGATGTCACAAAGTGCTGTACAGAAACCCAGCCTAAAACCCCAAACAGCAAGCAATGCAGGTGTAGAAGCACGGTGGCTAGGAACAACTCCCTAGAAAGGCCAGAGCCTAGGAAGAAACCTAGAGAGGAACCAGGCTATGAGGGGTGGCCAGTCCTCTTCTGGCTGTGCCGGGTTGGAGATTTATAACAGAACATGGCCAAGATGTTCAAATGTTCATAGATGACCAGCAGAGTCAGATAATAATAATCACACTGGTTGTCGAGGGTGCAACAGGTCAGCACCTCAGGAGTAAATGTCAGTTGGCTTTTCATAGCCGATCATTCAGATTATCTCTACCGCTCCTGCTGTCTCTAGAGAGTTGAAAACAGCAGGTCTGGGACAGGTAGCACATCCAGTGAACAGGTCAGCGTTCCATAGCCGCAGCCAGAACAGTTGAAACTGGAGCAGCAGCACAGCCAGGTGGACTGGGGAGAGCAAGAAGTCATCAGGCCAGGTAGTCCTGAGACATGGTCCCAGGGCTCAGGTCCTCCGAGAGAGAGAAAGTAAGAAAGAAAGAGAATTAGAGAGAGCATACTTAAATTCACACAGGACACTGGATAATACAGGAGAAATACTCCAGATATAACAGACTGACCCTAGCCCCCCCGACACATAAACTACTGCAGCATAAATACTGGAGGCTGAGACAGGAGGGGTCGGGAGACACTATGGCCCCCGACCTGTCCCATACCCCTGGACAGGGCCAAACAGGCAGGATATAACCCCAACCACTTTGTCAAAGCACAGCCCCCACACCATTAGAGGGATACCTTCAACCACCAACTTACTATCCTGAGACAAGGCCGAGTATAGCCCACAAAGATCTCCGCCACGACACAACCCGGGGGAGGGCCAACCCGGGCAGGAAGATCACGTCAGTGACTCAACCCACTCACGTGACGCACCCCTCCTAGGGACGGCATGGAAGAGCACCAGTAAGCCAGTGACTCAGCCCCTGTAATAGGGTTAGAGGCAGAGAATCCCAGTGGAGAGAGGGGAACCGGCCAGGCAGAGACAGCAAGGACGGTTCGTTGCTCCAGTGCCTTTCCGTTCACCTTCACACTCCTGGGCCAGACTACACACAATCATAGGACCGACTGAAGAGATGAGTCTTCAATAAAAACTTATAGGTTGAGACCGAGTCTGCGTCTCTCACATGGGTAGGCAGACCAATCCATAAAAATGGAGCCCTATAGGAGAAAGCCCTGCCTCCAGCTGTTTGCTTAGAAATTCTAGGGACAGTAAGGAGGCCTGCGTCTTGTGACCGTAGCGTACGTATAGATATGTACGGCAGGACCAAATCGGAAAGATAGGTAGGCGCAAGCCCATGTAATGCTTTGTAGGTTAACAGTAAAACCTTGAAATAAGCCCTTGCCTTAACAGGAAGCCAGTGTAGTTGTGATACAGCCTGGAATCGAACCAGGGTCTGTAGTGATGGCTCTAGCAATGAGATGCAGTGCCTTAGACCGCTGCGCCACTACACTAACCCCACACTACCCATACACTACACAAACCTTACACTACCCATACACTAACACTACACAAACCTTACACTACCCATACACTACACTAACCTTATGTAACCGATGTGAAATGGCTAGCTAGTTAGCGGTGGTGCGCGCTAATAGCATTTCAATCGGTGACGTCACTGGCTCTGAGACCTTGAAGTAGTTGTTCCCCTTGCTCTGCAAGGGCCGCGGCTTTTGTGGAGCGATGGGTAACGATGCTTCGTGGGAGGCAGTTGTTGATGTGTGCAGAGGGTCCCTGGTTCGAGCCCAGGTAGGGGCGAGGAGAGGGACGGAAGCTATACTGTTACACATACATTACACTAACCTTACACTACACTAACCCTACACTACACTAACCCCACACTACACTAACCATACACTACACTAACCCCACACTTGAAAAAATGATCAAAAGATAGTCACAAATATTGCAGAACTTTAGATTGTATTAAAACTGCAGTCCAAAATATATTATAAGTGTTAAAATCCGCAGTAAGAAATATTGCGTAACTTTATTGGAATTTACAGTGTTGACTTCAGTGACACATTTATTTTCTGCAACTAGAGTTGGTTTGAGTACAATATGTGTGTGTGTGCATAAATGTGTGTGACTGTATGTGAGTGTGTCTCCCTGTATGTGTGTGCCACCGTTTCTACCTTCAAAGGCTATTGACTTCCTGCTCAACTCTGCACCAACAGGAAATATGTGTTAGGACAAGGGTTTAAATATGACAGGGTTTCTCTATTGAGAAAAACACCAACATTACCTAATCTAGTACATCATCTATTACCTAATCTAGTACATCATCTATTACATCTGTAACGGCTTTCCTCCTGGGATGAAGGAGAGGACCAAAAGGCAGCACAGTTAGTGTTCAACATGTTTAATCAGACGATAAATGGTGAACATTAACAAATAACAAACCGTGAAAGCCGAGACAGTCCTATCTGGTGAAGACCACAAACACAGAGACAGGAAACAACCACCCACAATCCCCAACACAAAACAAGCCACCTATATATGATTCTCAATCAGGGACAACGATTGACAGCTGTCTCTGATTGAGAACCATATTAGGCTGAACACAGAAACAGACGCACTAGACACACAACATAGAATTTCCACCCAGCTCACGTCCTGACCAACACTAAACAAGCAAAACACATAAGAACTATGGTCAGGACGTGACAACATCATCTAGTACATAATCTAGTACATCATCTAGTACATAATATATAACATCATCTATTACTTCAACGATCTTCAATTAGGGGTTCATCTTTGACTTACAACCAAGTTGTTTTTGCCTGAATTAATGCCATGTTTCACACACTTGCCTACTATACATTTAACAGTAATAAAAACAAAAACTATATTTAATTAAAAAAGACAAAGTTCCCTCCTTATAGACAACAATACAGATATTGTTATTACTATATCAACCAAAACATGTTACATTGTTAATTATTGTAGCGATAGCTTCTGTCTTTATATTTCCGACTCCTTCCTGTCTGCGTTAGGAGAGATCCCATTCAGGCAGAGCTTCTATTTCTCAAGCCACTTGGACACCTGTTGGACACTTGGCATCGGAGCCCAGCGTTGGTCAAAGAGTAGGGGAGCCACCTGCACCTCTCAGGCAGCAGCACTACCCAGACAAGCTGCTGAGGCTTGGTAAGAGAGCAGCTCTGGTCCCAGAGGAATGGCTGCAGAGAGCACACCCACACAGACTGAAGCCACATTCAAAATGACACCCTATTCCCTATATAAGCCCATGATGGGCTCTGGTCAAAAGTAGTGCACTATATAGGAAATAGGGTGCAATTTGGCATACACGTTGAGGGCTGTCTACATCGATCTACATTGAACTGTCAGCGGAATAGAAGAGCTGCTGAAGAGACTGTGTGTGTGTGTGTGAGAAAGAGACTGGTTTGGATCTTACACAGGAAGTTACAAAAGAGGGCTGTCCCATTGTTAGAGGCTGCATATGGGACAACGTGAAGAGAATAAATCATCCCAGTTGACATGGTAATTTTCTGTTGAGAAGCTACTTCATGGCTGTCTCAGTGAGACGGCTTTCTCAGGCCAGAGCTGGTTCTCATCATTAAAGACTCATGATCAGTTCTGGAGTTATGACAAATCTCATGTCAGAGTGGTTGTAAATGGTTCTGGACTTCTGGTAGCCTATGGAAGTCAGTATATGTCTTTTAAAACGATGTGAAAAATGCAGGAAATTGTACCACCCTATAAATACACATTTTCAAACTAGCCTACTTCTGAAAGAGGCTGAAAGATTTGCACGTTATTAACAATCCAGTGATGTAATACAATGACCATCACAAACAATAAGACAAATATGTCAACGTTTCCAATTCCTTATTCAACCAACAACTTTCAGACAAAGACAATCCATTATGATGAAAGAATGGGGCCAAACGCATTAGCCTGGTTTACACATCATTATCCGATGAAAACTAAAATCCCCTTGTGGATCTCGCGCGGTGTGTCAATGTTGTGCTTGGGAATTGTAGTGCAGTACATTTGCACTGACCAAACGAATAACTTTTAATGATGAACCTGGACTTTAAATTTGACAGACACACAACTCGAACAACACACAAAGTAATCTACAGTATATATCTCAGACACTTTATATAATTTAAATGGATTTCAAAACATCATGAATGCCAATATAGTCGGATTATACTTCCTCCTTCATTGACTACAAATTCGATAATATCCACTTCTGCGCAGGCTCTTCATCCCAACATCTGGAAACAAGCACTTTTCGCAGGTGCTATATCAGATGTATGTAATTGTAATGTTATTTCAATATAAGTACTCTGACATTTACAAATAAGTATTTTATTCTCATTAAGAAAAGCTCAAATGAATGGTGTTCATTGTCCACATGAAAAAGTGGTGTTTTCAACAAAAAACAACCTCACACAAAATCATAACGCATTACTGTGAGACAGTAGGCTAAGAAGAGCTCTTAACGTTACTATGTTATAGCTGAATCAATTTAGGGGGCAGGGAAGTTGACAGTCAGAGTCTACTCTCCCCTGGATAAAAAGTGACATGTCCCCATGCTCCATGGTCTTTTTGGACAGTGTATCCGTATAAAATGTTGAAGCCAGTCTGCTATCGCTGGCTTCGGTCTCGCCAGTGTGGAAGCAGGCGCGATCCCCCAGGTCTTTGATTTATTAAAAAAAAAAAAAAAAAAAAAAAGCGACTGGCTGACGAGGCCCCACGTCAATACGCAGTTTGGAAGCGCATAGCTTGGCTAGAGCAGTTAGCAACCAGATGCACAGTCGGCGCTCCATCAAACCTTACATCTGTGGATGAAGCGAACCAAGGGGAAACAGCTGTATGCAGGCTATGTTAGCGACCTGAAACGGCAACATCTGACTGTGGACACGTAGGAGAGAGTCTTTGCCTACATACATTGTGTTGTCATTTTCTGTCTGCTGTTTTGTGGATAACAAAAGCGCATTCGATTCGAACGGAGTCATTGGAACAGACGAGTGAACGAGAATTGAACCGCAGTGGATGTCTTGCTCTTTCTGTGTTCACATCGTAATACAACTGTAGCTGAGTAATCGCATGGAGATGGAGTAAAATTGAGGTAATCTGGAATTGAATTGCGGCTGAGAGATGGAGAATTAGTTTTGTCCGCTCTGATCTAATAGGAGGGAGAGAAGAACTGCTGGATACATAGCGGATACAACCCCGATATGAACGTGGCTTTCTCGCTCTGCTTGAGGTAGCTGCTAAAGCCAATGAAAGACGGCGGTCTTGAGAACGCATACGGTCACTTTGGAATGTAGATATACGCGTTTATTCTTGCACATTTAAAAAAAAAACAACGAATGTGTTCTAATACTAGTAACTAGGACTATCGTTGCATTTTTGTTGTTGAATTACTCTTCAAGTATCAACCAACCGATCTTCTACGGGAGAATGGCCATGATACAAAAGGTAATGCCTTTACCAATCATGTTTTGATATAGCTGGAAAGTGTATGCATATTGACATCCAGGTATACTAGCTTGATTCTTGGCTGTTTCGCTACGAAATATAGCTTTTTGGCTAACTTCTACGGCTCGCTATAGCGCGTGCTGTGGAAAACCGTATCGGCGTTCTGTGTTGCATCGGCTGGGTTTGCTTAACATGCCTGGCATTGGTCACTATTGCAATTACTGCTAGTTTGTTGTAACAACCGCTAACTATTTATCTGCATTGTGCGCTCTGTCTGGAAGTCATTTTATGCGCGAGACTATCCATATCCAGCGCGAGCGTAAAGTAACCAGGACTACCTTGCGTTCGTTTTCATGTTCCTCACGAGGTTTTTTACCTGACTAAGTTAGCTAGCTAGTTGTCCAAGTTGACGACAAATAACATAACTATTTCGCTGTACACTCGCTTTGGTACAGACCCCTTGACAGTCGATAGATGTGCCTGTTCGTTGTAGAATTCATTATAGCTACGGCAAGACAGCACTGCAGAAATGTAGCTAGCGAACTATTCCTCTATGGTTAGCCAGTTATGCTAGCTAGCTATAAAGACGAGTGGGAAGGGAAAGGCCACAGAGCGTACTCTTCAATAAAGGTAAATGAATAACGTAACATTTATGATCGGAAGAAAATATAATACAAACTCGAGTCACCGTTATCAGATACTATTGGCAGCGTCAATGTTTTTCGGTGTAAAACAATAATAATAATATTAGCTTGCTCACGGTATCGATTCGACCCACGAAATTAATGAGATCATTTATTCTCAGATTGACGACCAGTCAACGTCATTCATGTGTGTCACGTTTAACCAGGTTCAGATGTTTTTTTCTTTGTAATTACATTTCAGTCATTTCAGATTTATTATCTTAATTTAGGCATTTCTAATAAAATCTCAGTTAATAAATTATCTGCGCATGGTCAGAAATCTGGTAAACGAGATTATACATTACCAGTGGAAATTACTCGTGGAAAAATATTGATAGTACAATTATGGGGAATATTATGATTTTTTTGCTTAATTAATATTCAGACATGTCCATACATTTCTGAACAAGAGTAGTGGAATGGGTAGCGAGCTAATTCGTTTTTAGATGCCACACTGTTTTACGTCCCAAATTGCACACTTCCATATCAGTGCTTCTCAAACCACTCATCGGGGACCCTTCTTCCTTCCACAATGGAAAAGTTTAAACTGAATCCTTGGGACATCCCAACTCTGACGCTACTCCTAAATGGTTAATGCATGGCTCTCCAACCCCGTTCCTGGAGCGCACCATTCTGTAGGTTTTTACACCAACCCTAATCTAGCGCACCTGATTCTAATACTTAGCTGGTTGATAAACTGAAGTGGGTTAGTTACAACTGGTGTTGAAACGAAAACCTACAGGAATTTTGAGGTAGGGATGTCCCAAGGATCCCAGATAGCACTAACCTTTCCACAATTTTTTTGTAGCTCTGAACTAGCTCACCTGATTCACCTATTCAAGGGATTGATGATTTGTTGACACGTTGAATCAGGTGTGCTAGTTCTGGAATAGATCAAATACATGGAACGGCTAGGGTTCCCCTGAGGAGAGGTTTGATAACCACTGCCATATAGTAAACTATATGTAGGGAATAGCTCCGGTCAAAAGTAGTGTACTATGTAGGGACTAGAGTGCAATTTGGGATGTGTAAAACCAAGTCTCCTGTTCTGCAGCTGCAGTAGTGCATGCCAAACCAAGCTACTCTCTGAATTGTTTTACGCTGTAACCCTGAGGTCAAGCAGAGTCAGGGTTGAGGTTTACAGTTACTTTAAATTTGGATATGCAATTAAACCAAACTTCTCTGCCTCATTCCTTCACTCTCCCTCTGTTCTCTTTTAGTGAATCTGGACCTGGCTTTGGAGGCAGTGGAGTTAATGGTGTGAGTGAGATTCCTCCCTCCCCCACCATCACTACAGAGACACGCCAGAGGCTGTCCACTGTCCAGGCCCAAGCAGTCAGCCTGAGCCTGCTAGTACAGACTATCTGGCCTCCTCTTCTTGTGGTCCCTTATGCTCAATGAAGGCTATCTCTGGGTCGCTACAGGATGGATGGTGTGGATTTGACGGTCCTTGTGTGTCATCATCAGCGCTTGCTCCTCTGTGACTGTTTCCTGTTCTTTTCCATTTATAAAAGAACGCCCCCTCTTCTGGGCCCAACCACCCCTGAGCGCTGTAAAAGTTATAGTAACTGTTGTTGTTAAGTGACACTTACAGAGGAGGTTAAGTTAACTCTCCCCCCCATCCAAACTCCACAGAGGGTTTTCTCCAGAGGTTTTATTTTATATACCCATATTATATATTTCCCCCCTCTCAGGAGTTTGTTTGGAAGACGCACAGGTGTTTGGTTCTTCACAACAAAAGTTTTGGTTTATTGTTGGTTGAGGTTTACAGTTACTTTTTCTCAAGTTTTGGTTCTTCCTTGTAATTTATTTATACTTTATATTTTGGAGTTTTTTTTGCTCATTGCTCACTCACCCCCTGGAATAAATAAAACAAGATGTCGGAAACAGACAAGTTCCTCGCCCCTTTCCCTCCGCCGCCCAAGAATGTGAATGGTTCCAGCTCGGACACGTACCTTGGTGAGAATTTGGGAACTGACGGTGTCCGCCGCCGCCGCCACACCATGGACCGCGACCCCAAACAGGCCGAGCATCGCTTCTTCCGGCGCAGCGTCATCTGTGACTCGAACGCCACCGCCTTAGACCTCCCCAGCAAGGCCGTCATCCTCACCTCCCCGCCCGACTGTGAGCCCCCCAGCCTGGGCTGTCTCTCCCTGGCTGTCCCCTCTGTGGTGGTACCCGAGCCTTGTCTGGCGGTGGCCGAGGTGGAGGCAGATGAGGAAGGAGGGGATGGGACTTGTATTGCGGTATTAGGGCCCAGTGTTGGTGGTGGTACTAGAGCGGATGGTATGGTAGTGCAGATAAAGCCAAGCACGGCAGTATTGGATGTTTGCGGCGGAGAGAAAGTAAAGAAGCTGTCGTTGTTAGCCGCCGCAGAGGCTCCTGGAATCGAGGAGGTGGTGCCCAGTAAAGCGGGGGAGCCCGCGGAGGAGGAGAGCGGTAGTGTTACAGAGGAGATGCGAGAGGAGAAGGAGAAGGGGGCCGCTAAGGCCCTATTAGAGGAGCAGAAGAGGGAAGCAGAGAAGAAGGTTCAGGACGACATAGAGGAAGTAGAGACCAAGGCCATAGGGACCTCGCTGGATGGACGCTTCCTAAAGTTTGACATCGAGATCGGACGTGGATCCTTCAAGACGGTCTACAAGGGCCTGGATACGGAGACTACAGTGGAGGTGGCGTGGTGCGAACTGCAGGTAAGACACAACCCAATCATTTACTATCCTTCTTTACTTACTTACTCTCTGCTCGGAGTAACATTTTAAGCAATGTTTTATTGTAGTGGCAAACTAAAGTACCTAAATAGATTGGCGTACACAAAATTTCCCAGGTAGGAAGATACAGATAAGGTGCGGAAGGAAGGATGTAGCTTGCTATACCTCGTCTGATAAAGATCACACAGGGTTGATAGATGGATGATGTCAGAGCAGCGCGGAGGTAAGATGATGCCCAGCAAGGGTGCAACTTGCGGGTGCCGATGCAACAGCCCAGACAGACAGAATGGCACACAGGATGTTGTTGCTAGTTTCTACATTCTTATTCTGTACGAGAAGTTGTTTTTGTGGTCATGGTTCCCATAGTGCTTAATGTGGGTCATTCATTGAAGAAGCCTGGAGAGAGAGAGAGAGGAACATGTCCGCTATAAAGTTTCACGTTTGGCAGCCAGCCAGTCATATGACTGGATCTTAGTTGAATTCACAGCTCCGTTTAGAATCTAGCACAGCTCTAGCTCACGTGGTGGAAGGAGCAGTTGGTTGCTTGGCTCTGTGATACGGTCACTGATAACTAACTCCCAAATCCCTCCACGAAGGTGCCTCAGTTTGGGGTCAGGTAAGCAGGGGCGGAGGTTAGTTTAAAAATAACACCTTGGGGTTAAACAGCTGTAACTCGGGGTGTCTCTCTAATGGCACCCTATTCCCTTTATAATCGACCACTTTGACCAGCGCTTGAGGGGCACAGTAAAGGGAAAAGGGCACCATTTGGAACGCATTACAAGGGGTCCGTGTTAACCATGTTGTTAATGAAACTCAGTAGGTTCTCATTTAGAGTGCGTTCAGGTCACTCACTGCAATAAAGCTGTTTTCCTCCTGAGTAGGAGTCACAAGATGCTGTTTCTCCCTCTCTGCTGAATTTCACTTGTTCTGCAGCCTTTTCTTTCAAAGAGATGCTTGTGAGTTGTGACTGAGCCCTGGTCCCAGCTCTGTGGCCTAGATGCTACTTTCAACGGTTGTTGTCACTATGACTTACGCTACAACTTGTTAGTCATACAGTCAGTTGGGCTCAGGTACTAGAAAACTGTCCAATCACAGTCCTCCCCTATAATCCACAACCGTGGATTTGAATCACATCACTCAGTCGCCTGGTTGCAGCTGATCGCATGTGGACGTGACGATGCCCCTTCAAGCATCATCCAGGCAGCTCATCCAATAGTGAATTCTTAATGTCTATAAAGAGCTCCTGGTCTGTAGATTAAGGTTATGTTATGTAAATGTGTGTATCCACTCTAACCACAGGTAACATAATGTACATTGCATGTAGTGTTAAGACCGCTATTGGGCCTGCTGGCTGGGTAATCCTATGGATGGATGACTGTTTGTGTTTGTCAGACGGTTTTGTAAGACAGACTATGCACTTCTACTGACATGGGATGAAGTAGTGGGAGTGGGGTTACACACACCACCACGCTCTCACACGCTGCCTGGGTGGGCGTGGCGTCATGAGAGCATCTGGAATTGGTCGGTGACTGTTTGTGTGACGTGTGTGAAGAGTTGCGGGGGGGTGGGGTGCATCCCTCAATAGCTGATCCAAAGCAGTCCCATCCTAGAGGGAATGAAAGAAGGATGGAGGGAAAGAAAGGAGGGGGGAGTGGAGGGGTAGTGGGGTCGTAGGTCATGAGTAGGCGCAGCGAGGGGTTGATGACAATGTTTGCCTTTGACAAAGAGAGGGAGCAGAATGAAAAGGGGAAGTGGAGACACACACACACACACACACACACACACACACACACACACACACACACACACACACACACACACACACACACACACAGAGGAGTGCCTGGCCTTGTATGCTGCAGTGGCCCTCTGTCCTTTTGTAGGCCATGGCTGAGAGTTGGTTGTTGGGCGGAGGAACTCTAGAAGGAAACCACATTTTAATTGGTCAATGTTTTCTGAACTTGAGGGACAGTGGGGGGAAATGAGGAAGAATAATCTAGGATGCGTCCAAAACGGCTCCCTATTTATTGCACTACTGTTGACAAAGACGGCAAGGCCCATAGGGCTCTGGTCAGAAATAGTGCACTCTATGGGGAATAGGGTGCCATTTGGGATGTTACCCTTGTCGGCGGTCGTGTTTTAGAGGGAATTTCAAGGTTTTTGAGCACCAGGCTAAGTAGAGGGGGAGGGACCGAGCACCTCTGAGCGTTATTCTAATGCCATTCATGCTGAGCTTGAGAGAGAATTTCTGTGGTCTCTTTCTCAATGCAGATTGTCTATGTTTGCGGACATAATTTAAAAAATCTATTAATACACGTTTTTTTTGGGTGGGGGCGGGTCAAGTTAGTCTTGTCCCATTGCTGCCACTCCCGTACGGACTCGGGAGAGGCGAAGGTCAAGAGAGCCATGCCTCCTCCGAAACACGACCCTGCCAAGCCGCACTGCTTCTTGACACACAGCTCACTTAACCCAGAAGCCAGCCTCACCAATGTGTCTGAGGAACCACTGTACTACTGGCGACCGATGTCAGCGTGCATGAGCCGGCCGCCACAAATAGTCGCTAGGACACGATGGGGACAAGGACATCCCAGCTGGCCAAACCTCCACCTAACCCGGATGACTCTGGGCCAATTGTGCACCGCCGGCTGCTACTCAATCCGGGATCGAACCCGAATCTGTAGTGACGCCTCAAACACTGCAATACAGTGCCTTAGACCCCTGTTCCACTCGTGAGGCCTGTGTTTGGGGACAGATTTAACCTAACGTTACTTTGAAATGTCTTTCTCTTAAGTTTAGGTTTTTGTATGACTTTCTATGCTGATAATGTTTTTAAACAGTGATAGGATCTTAAAGAGCCACTGAACACGCCGATTGGCACGTGTGTTTTTCTGTTGCTCATTAGAAAAACTAGATTTCAGTCTTAGAGGTGTGTCTCCTGACCGATTTCCACTTTTGGTTAATGGTGTTTGTCCCTCATGAGACACTAGATGCGGAAGCCTATTTCATTTCCTCAACGTCCCCAGAAATCTTTAATTAATTTTTACATTTTGGCCGAGTATGTTTTTAGATGCACAATTTTTCATCCATCGAAGGTGTTTGATGCAGTATTTCTCAAGTACAAAAAGTGCTACGTGTTATCTTATGTAAACAGTCAGAGCTGCTGGGCAGGTCTGTCTCACTGTCTATGCTATTGGGTAGAGGGCAATCTCCACAGCTGTTCACCCTATGTTAGTGGGCAAGTGGACACCCCCACCTTCATTTACCCGATGTGACACGCAGATGTTCCAAACTCCGTTTTAGACCAGACTGACTTCATCCCATTTACACTTTAGTAAATTTGGACACTAGAATAACTGTTTCTGACTCATATCGATTCCACATAGGCCGTTTTCAAAGGGATTTGTTGCTTTATGAAGGCAGTCACTCTTTTTAATTACTTAGCCTACCCCTCTATATACTTGACTGATATTTGCAATTTATATCCTTCGCCGCCATGGGAACTCTATTCTTTATTTCATCTTCCTTGTATGGAATTAGGGCACAGGGATATGACTGTGAGCTAGGAGACTGCAGTCAGCTAAGCTTTGTGGAACGTTAGTTAAGTTATTTATGAGAAGTTCTGGAGATAAGCTAAACTGTTTTGTTTCTTTTGTGGGAAGTGAGGGAGAAAGAGAGACTAAGAGGGGGGTTGACTTCAGTACTGCAGCATCACTTGGTCTCCTTCTCAAACTGAGCGGGATGGTTGACGGGTTCTGAAATGACACCATAATGGTTTGTTAACATCCCTGTTAGTAGTGAGCATTTCTCCTTTGCCAAGATAATCCATCCACCTGACAGCTGTGGCATATCAAGAATCTGATTTTAAACAGCATGATCATTACACAAATGCACCTTATGCTGGGGACAATAAAAGGCCACTCTAAAATGTGACGTTTTGTCACACAAGACAATGCCAAAGATGACTCAAGTTTTGAGGGAGTGTGCAATTGACATACTGACTGAAGAAATGTCCACCAGAGCTGTTGCCAGATAATGTAATGTTAATTTCTCTACCATAAGCCGCCTCCAACTTCGTTTTAGAGAATTTGTCAGTATGTCCCACCGGCCTCACAATCATAGACCACTTGTATGGCGTCGTGTAGGCGAGCGGTTTGTTTATGTCAATGTTGTGAACAGACGGTGGGGTTATGGTATGGGCAGGCATAAGCTACGGACACCGAACACAATTACATTTTATTGATGACAATTTCATTGCACAAAAATACAGCGAAAGTTCCTGAGGCCTATTGTGAGGCCATTTTTTTTAAAGGTATCTGTTAGTGATGCACCGATATGATGCACCCGCAAAAAACGATACCGATATTTACAATTTTAGTGGCCTTTTAAGCATTCTAGCATTCTACAGTTAACTATTTAACACACACACACAGATGCAGCGGTCTAAGGCACTGCATCTCAGTGCAATAGGCGTCACTACAGTCCCTGGTTCGAATCCAGGCTGTATCACATCCTGCCCATAGGGAGTCCCATAGGGCGGCACACAATTGGCCCAGTGTCATCCAGGTTTGGCCGGGGTAGGCCGTCACCGTAAATAAGAATTTGTTCTTAACTGACTTGCCTAGTTAAATAAAGGTTACACACACCACACTGACCAAAAAGTTATTTTGTTGGCATTTACGTATGTACCCATTACTAGTAAAACATAATCAAAACCTATTTCTTTCACTTACTTGCTGTGCTGTGTCGTTGTTCAGTCGTTTCATTCTCAACCAGGATTTCTATGGAACGCCGTTTGCGTGTCAAAAAAGATACACGACAAATAACACTTTGACCAATCAGGACCTGAATATGACTGCACGTCACATAATAATTTAACGCGTTCATACATTTTTTAAGTAGTTATTACACATTGATTACACTCTCGTATTTTATATGTCACAACGATACATCGATACGTATGCTTTGATGCTGGTAAAGTTGTCTCGCGCACCTACAGTGCTGGTCATTAAAAAAAACATAGCAAAACGACAATCTGTTTAAGTAGCTATATAACTAGGTGTCCTTTATATAAATTAGGGTTATTTTAGAAGGCAGTTCTTTTTCGGACCCATCTATGTGAAGCTAGCCACAATAAGGATTAGCCACAATAGTGGACTTTGTGGTTAGCCTTCAAAATACAAATACTATTTGTATTCATTTGCATCACTGTCAATGACATACTTTTATTTTGAATGCAAACTGCAAATTGCACTTGTGGCTAATTCTTACTGTGGCTAGCTTCACAACACATACATAACCCAGTCTGGTTGAGCCTCACTAGCCAGATGAAGCTAGCTGGCTGCTTATAACATTAGTTTGGGCAACAGGGTTAAGTAGCTGGCTAGCTATTTATTTTCATGAACTGAAGTTCAATTTCAATAGGCGAACAACAAATGGCAACCTAGCTAATACTTACTCACAAGGATTCTGAAATCATTGCTAAGAATAATGCAGTTTTAACTGGTCATTGTTTTCAGGCTGGTTGTATTGGTGCCAGCTAGATACCAAGCTAAAGCTAGCTAACCCAGAAGTTGCGGTAGAACAAATTATGCTTTATTACCAACGCAGTATTGTAAACACATCGTTCATGGCCGGTGTTTGCTTGTTTGCAGACTTTTTTGTACAGCTTTGACAGTGCTACTGTATCTTTTTTGACACGCAAAGACCCAAACGGGTCGTTCCACATTATGTATGTCGTGAAACTAATAGCAGTGACGCTATTACTGTGTAACTCCGGTAGGGCAACATCTGAAAAATAGCGCACTTGGTTGTGTGTACTGGTGCTCGACCAGTCGGCAAAAGCCAACATCACCCACGACAGAGAACGGTTGATTGTCAAGGGCAATGAATTGCTTTATCTTGGCTTTAATGGATTTCGCCTTTGAGTTGTCTCGCTGAAATTGTGTTACTCTTTCAAATGACTGCTTGACTTGTTAACTGCTTGATCCACACAGCAGACATTGTGAGCTAGGTTAGGAATGCTGTGTTGCATGTGTACCGCAACATTTTACGTGGCATCATTATGTCATGTACCTACGTTAAATAGGTATGCACGTCAGCTTTGACATCAGTTTTTCACATCGCCGTTAAACTAGACATCGGCCAATACCGATGTTTGCATTTTTAGCTAATATCGTCCGATTCTGATATGTTCACTGATATATCGTGCATCCCTAGTATCTGTGACCATCTGTATTCCCAGTCGTGAAATCCATAGATTAGGGCTCAGGACCTCAGCCTGGGGTGAAGGTTCACCTTCCAAGAGGAAAACGACCCTAAGCACACAGCCATGACAACGCAGGAGTGGTTTTGGGACAAGTCTCTGAATGTCATTGAATGGCCCAGCCAGAGCCCGGACTTGAACCTGATCGAACATCTCTGGAGAGACCTGAAAATAGCTGTGTAGCGACGCTCCCTATCCAACCTGACAGAGCTTGAGAGGATCTGCAGTGAAGAATGGAAGAAACTCCCCAAATACAGGTGTGCATAGCTTGTAGCGTCATACCCAAGAAGACTCGAGGCTGTAATCGCTGCCAAGGTGC